>NW_025955559.1:0-20793 GCF_022376445.1 Fomitopsis serialis
GAGCAATGTTATGCACACAGCTCCTGACTTTGGGCAGATATTCCTCCCATATTTTGCACATATGATCTAGCATTGTGAACACACTTTTTGACATGCGCAGAACCATGGGGCTTATGGGTCTTTGGAGCTCTGAGCAATATACTGTGAATTTATGGGTGCCTTTCTGTGTGTGTATGTAATTGTGGCTGAGTTAAGAGTGCATAAACTATGAAAATATTATGTAATGTGCTTGATGTGATGGCCAATGTACTGAGATTGTCCAGAACATGGGGCTCATTGCTCAAAGATTCCGCATGGCCTGATAGTATGGTGACCCTCCAGCATCGGAATACTAGTTATAGTCGTACCTGCGTGCCATCCGAGGGCTTCCCCCCGACGAATGGACGAAGATCATTGACAGTGCGCAGCGGCTTGCAAAGGAGAGGTTGGGCCGATCTCGTCGGCAGTGCGCAGTAGCATTGGCGGGCGCAGAGCATGACACTGAGCCCGAGGATGATCGTGCACGAATCCTCGAGATAACCGACACCGAGGACGAGCCCGACGAAGCTATGGAAAATCACGGTGGCGGGTCGTTCACTCCTGTCCCCGACGCTGACACTGCTTCTTCCGATAGCATCCCTACCTTTACCAACTCCGAGTCGATTGCCACGGATGAGTCCGAATCCATGCATGTCAATGACGATCAGGACCTTCAGCTCTACATGTCCAGCAGCAAATCTTTCGACGGCACCAACGAGGAAATGGAGGGTGACGGCGGTGGCGAGGGGCCTGCAGACCCTGACGACGACGAAGCTATTGTCTACGACACGAAGCTATTGTCTACGACGACGGAGCCGATGCATACGAGGGTGGCGAGGGGTACGGAGGTGAAGATGAAGAATTGTATGGTGGTGATGGCGGGGAGGAGGACGTGGAAGGAGCGGCTGCGAATGATGAAGAGATCGAGTACTATGAAGAGGACATGGGCATGCAGGAGTAGAGTGGATTGATATGCTCGGTGCGTCGTATTACTGATCACCACTTGTCTGTTTTCGCTGAGCGGTAGTGTGTCTGCAGGTCGTGTGTCGCATCAGATGTGCATCTCGTCATTGGAAATTGTCCCAACCTCACCGACCCACCGCGCCATCGCACTGTACACCGGCAGGGCTTAGAACGAGGTACCGATACCCATCTTCTGTCTCTATTTCTTAGATCTTCGGCCCCTTCTCATGTGCATGATCCATTTGCTCGCCGTCTTACATACCCACGATACCCGGTGATTGGTACCCATTGCCCAAGCGGGCTCATTTTTGATACTGAACCTCCTAATACTCGATACTCACACTATTACTCGACACTCGTTCTCATATTTCACGCTCGTTCTAAGCCTTACTCCGATGCTCATTTGTGCTTCCGTGTTAACTTCTATTGCTTCGATACAGCTCTTTAATGGGACTTAAGTACGCGCTTCAGTACACTTACTAGTGGCTTAATGATGACTTCGTTATGCTTTGTGAAGCCGAACAGGCTTGAAGTAAGCAAATGGACCTTCTTGACTAAGCCTCCTTAGCTTACTTCCTTAATTGCCTTAATGGCTTAATTAAGCCATTTAAGCCGCCGTGAAGCCACATGCAGTTTTCCTGATGCAGACCTGACATCGATCAGCAGCTTCAAGTCTATCGGCTCGACGACAAGGAGACCCCCGCACCTTCGTCTTTGCACAAGAAAAAGGTCAAAAAGCCTGAGGCATTACTAGAGCTGAGGAAGGCGATTGCGCGTGCAGAGGCCCGCCGTACACTGGCTCTTTCGAATACTGCTACATCCGAGTCAGACAGCATTACAGCGAGTTCGACACAACGAGCAGGGGAATCCCACATAGACTATGATAATGACTCGGACCTAGATTGTTAGACTATAACATACATTTTAGTATAACGTACTCGTAATTTACTCTGGATAGATGTCTTGCCAGAGCTTGAACGCGATCAGTGCGATGTATACGCCACACCAGCGCCACACGATCGAGGTCTGACCAAGTTTGCAGTGGCGCGTCGCTGACTAAGCGGCCACGGGCGTCGCAGGGCTTGCCCCTCCCCAGTACCCTTGCCCGTTCAGTCTGAGCTCCCCTATAGCTGCACTCTGCTATCTTTTCTAGGGATCGCTGTGTCTGTTCTGATCACGAGGCGCAGCTCATTCTCGACGATAGAATGCAATCCCACCGTGACGCATCGGGGTTACAGTTGAACGAAGACGTATGGACCATCATCCTATCGTTCGTCCAGCTGGACGATGCTCGCAGTCTTTCCCTCACATCTAGAGCTATCCACTCCATTTCCAGGCGTATCGTCCTGTCGCGTGCTGAGACGACTCGACCGGGTCAACTGGACAAGGTATGCTCCTACATGCTACTAGGCAACCCTTGTCATCGCGCCTGCTGGCTACGTGAACTGCACATACACGAGTGTGCCTTGCAGATTCCGAATAACTCTTCGTGGGAGATGGAGCGGCGTGTACATAGGTCGCTCATTGCCCAGCTGCCGAGTCTCCTCGCTGCAGCACAGGACCTCCGCGTCCTAGCCCTCCCTTTCATGGAATTGTTGCTCGCACTAGAACCACGTCTCGGCGACGCCCTCGTCGCATTGGAGAGCCTCAAATCCGTCAACCTCGAATACATCGGGTCTCGCAGTATGGAAGTGGCAAGAAGACTGAAGAGTCGTCCGTCAGAAGTCGTCCTCTCATTCATGCCAGAGCCGGACTTCGTCACTCTCAGTCATCTTCCTTTGCTCCGGAACGCGCGCACGGTAGAATGGTTGGACCTCCGTTTGGGTCTCTCGGACTTCAAGCTTCAGCTCGGCGACCTCGGCCAACATCCAACTGTGCGCGAGGTCTGCCTCTACCGTTGCGGCGCGCCTCCGATACCCCACCTCTTTCCCAACATCGAAAAACTTCACTTTCACGACGAACACAATCCTCGCGACTTTACTCCGCAGAAGTGGGCGTGGCCGGTGTCCATGCCGCTGGTCAATCTTACGGCTTCACTCGACCAGCTCCAGTGCTTCGCAGGTGTGTCCGTCCGTCGTCTGTACCTTCATTGGCAACGCGCGTGCAAGGTCGTTGGCTTATCGAGCGCTCTTCTGTCCATCCGACCCCTTCTCTTGTCCGTCCAGCTCAGTCAATTTGACAAACTAGAGGGCCTGAGCGTTTGGGCAGGTCTACTCTGTGATATCGTTGGTCCGGTAGGGCGTCTGCGCCATCTGGAGGTCACTTTTCAGTGCAACACTAGCAAAAGGGGACGCTTGATGCCCTGCACATGGATGGTGCGTCCGCCGAGAGCGTGTACGTACCGTACCG
Source organism: Fomitopsis serialis (assembly GCF_022376445.1). NCBI lineage: Eukaryota > Fungi > Basidiomycota > Agaricomycetes > Polyporales > Fomitopsidaceae > Fomitopsis > Fomitopsis serialis. Next base: position 3,331 of record NW_025955559.1, read on the forward strand.
CCCGCTCTCGCTGACCGTTCTTTCCTGCCAGGAGTGGCTCCTTCCGGTGATCGCGCAGTCTAGCCTCGTCGGCGTGAGGCTCGGTTTCGCCGTCGGCAGCACGACGACGTCCGAGCTGGACGAAATGCAGAAGAGCGCACCGGATATCGCTCGACAGGTCGCGGCTCGTGTTGCGTCGCTCCAATACGTGTGCGTCGCCATGGGTCCGCGCTCGTACGATCCGCGTCAGTACCATAGACGGGTCCTCGAGGGATGTACGTGGTGGCGAGTGCGCGGCGACGCGGGCCAGAGGTGCGTGGAGAGCATGTCGAACGAGTCGGGTGAGCGGGTGGAGAGCTACATGCGCTCTGCGGACTTCGAGCGGAAGTTATCGTTGGATGGGTTCATTCTCCCCGGTACGTAGTGCGGCATTGGAGAGAAGGCGGCGGCGGAGGCGGGCGGGCAGTTGGAGAGCGTGGCGGAGCATCTGAAGGAGGCTGCGAAGGAGGGCGTGCAGAAGGTGCGTGGGTTTGGAGAGGTGATTGGGCGGAAGACGGAGGAAGAGGGCGGGAGGGACGGGCGGCGCGACCACGATCTCAAGTATGTGAGCTGTTACGTCCCATCTGAGCGTGCCGTGCAGGCGTGTCATTGACTTAATGTTTTCATTGTCATGCTACTCTCCAGGCGCGACAGGTGCTCGGCGCGTGAGACGACGGTGTACCGAGCCACCGAGCTACTGAACGGATGGTTACGAGAGACAGAACAACATGCGCCGCCGCGTTCTCGCCGTGTGAGACGCAATGGTGGTACTTAGACCGCACGTAGTCACTTAGAATGTGGTTCAATCGACTTCGCTTCGCCGACTGGATGACTGCAGTAGTCGGTGCTGGCGACCTTATAGAAGCAGCTTGTCTGGGTGCTCGAGTACAAAATACGAGTATGTTAGATATTCTGCAAGTGTTATGGACCAACAAGACGATCAAGGGGTTGGGCGTCCGAGAATTAGCAGATGCGTGTCGACCATGCACCTTTGAGACGCGGAGGAACATGGATTGTATTGCCACGTAGTAGTCTCGAGGCAGCGTAATTGTGTACGACAGTCCTACAATATTGGCGTAGATACATAGCCGGCAAAAGGTTGAGGCAGAGACGCGTCTGTGGCGTGACCCGGACGCGTTCACAGCGGAGACGCGCAGCTTTGTCCACCACCACCACCATCGTTCATCGCATACCGCGCCCTCGCGCGTAAAAACGTTTCTACTGACTCCCTATGTCTCAGTGAGCCAGGAAACAAAAGCAGACATGAAGCGAGTGCTCGAACTGGCCCGCGACGACGAGCGCGACACGAACGTCTTCCCCTGCAAACGGCTCCGGCAGCTCCAGTCCGCCCTCGGCCAGCGGTACGAGAAGCGGTTCGTCCCTTCGTACCCCTTCGACGCTGCCCTCGAAAGTGACACCGATGCGCACGACCTCCCGCATCCGGACATCGTGCACGCGAGCCCTGGAGACACAAAGGCCGGCCTCGGATGGGCGACTGACGTGGCAGTGGGAGACGTAGGGACTTCGAGGTGCGTCGCTATTTTCTTGGACGCGCTGGTGGTGCTGTGCTAACGAATGGACGCGTATGATAGCTTCACACCGTTCCCTTTCATGCGGACGGCTACGAGCCGCCTGCTCCCCGCGCGCTGGGAGGACTCAGACGCAGAGAGCGACCTCGACTCTGAACCCGAGCATGGCGGCGATGCCGACATGGATCCCGAGTCGTCTCCGTCTTCCTCACCACCACCCGCGACTCCTCCGACACACGCAGGCCAGTTTGGCTTCACTTTCTCGCGCAAGCACGGCCGGGGATATACCGTACCCAGAAGGCGGGCTGCTGTCAGCGTACCAGTGGTCAGCTGCGCGCACCCCGTGCTCTGTTGTGCCATGTGCGGAATTAGGGTGGTGAGGGTGATGTGCGAGATCGGGATACAGGCGGAAGAGGTCGAGAACGAGGTGAGCCTGACTGTCTGCGCGAGGACGGCGAAGTCTTTAGGCCCTTTCCGTCAGAGTTATGCTCACGATGTCCAAGACTAGTAGCACGCAGCTCTCGAGTGCAATGAGCACGCATGTCCCTTCTTCCCATCCTTCTCCGCCGCCCGTCATGGTGTCTTCGGCCGTGGACGACGACGTCGACATGGATCTAGAGGAAGATGAGTCCATGGACTTGACCACGAGACCGCCCTCTCCGTGGATATTGCAAAGTTGTAATCCACCACCGAGTAACTCCGCCACTCTCGCTTGCAAAGCGTCGAGGTCGACAAGCGCGGAACCAGCATCTGTGCTCCCAGCGGGACCGCGTCTCAAAGAACGAACAGATACGCAACCCGTAAGCTCCTCGCCGACGGCACCGGACAGAGGCAAAAGTGGGGCTATGCGCTTGCCCGCGTCGCAGGCGGCGGGTGCATCTACACAGGGCATCCGAGGCTCTTTCTTTCCGTGCGATCAGGAAAGACATCCCGGTCTACCCTCCCCCTCGCTCGACTCTGTTTTGGGCCGCCCGGTCCCTAAAGGACCTCGGGCGTTGACTTCGTTACAGACGGCCTCTCCGCGCTCATCAGAAACGCCTCTGCGCTCAGCCTCTGCAGCCGCAAGAAAGGGTGAAGCCCTGGACTCAGCGCAAACTACTTCACAAGCCCCCGTCCTTGGGACTCTGACGGCTTGCCCATCACCTCCTTCAGGTGTTCGTGCCAGTACGGGCTCGTCCTTTAAACCAGTTACCTCCGCTCACTCGGGTTCTTTGAAAACTTACCATACTGGTCCCGCTAAGATAGACGTGGTCGGGCCCCCACAACCCAAGAGCGAACCGCCGCCGCTTCCGCCCGGCGATACGATACCGAATGGCGTGACTTGCGGTGCGCATCCACCAGAGCCGGCTGCTCCACCGCCTCCTCTCCCGTCGCAGGCCCCTCCAGCGAAGCAGGCTTGGCATGTACCTCTAGCTAGTGCGTCGTACAGTCCACGGCCAGCGGCATCACAGCCCAGTGAACCCGTTCTGCCTCCGCCGCCCCTTCCAGCGCAGCCACCGAAGACAGTGATCGGTTCTTCAAGTGCGGTGTCGCATAGCTATTCGCCGTGGCAGGGTGTACCCCCGGGAGGCGATATCTCGGTGACGCGCAAGTTTCGTAGCCCGGGGCTTGGGACAGGAGCTATTGCGCATACAGTGTCGGGCTTCAGTGCGACGCACGGTCGCATGAGCGCCAGCCCACCGGAGCCGTCGCATCCACCGCCGCCGCTGCCTATCCTACCGCCTCCGCCGGAAACGTCTCTGTTACCGTCCTCGAGCGTGGGAGTGGCCGGCCCAAGCTCACGCTCGACGCCGCAGGGCGCTGCGCTCACTGACGAGGAGCTCCAGAAGGACCGCATGAGGGCAGAGAGACGGAGGCGCAAGCGGGAGCGGGAGCGAGAGAAGAAGAGGGAGTTCAAGAAGGAGGCGGCGAAGCAGGGGATCAAGCTGCCGCCGCCGAAGGTGAGTCTCCCGCTCCGGCGGGAGGGCAACGACTTCCAGTGCCCGATCGACTGTCGGTGGTTCAGCATGGTGGGGTTCCTCGGCCATTTGTGAGTATCTGTGTTCTGCGTCTGGGCCTGCAATGTCGTGACCACGGCTGCTTTGTTTTACAGCGATATGAAGCACGAGGGACGGAGTAATATGACGAGGCGAGTGAAGGACGAGCTGGTGAAGAAGGCGGACGTCGGCGAGTTCTGGAGGCAGTTCTGGACGCATTGCGACCTGCGTCCGGAAGAATGTACGTCGGGTATCTTCTTTTCCTTGCGCGTGTGCTGACCGATCGGACGTTTCCTCCCCTAGGCCACCCGCACTACGTGCGAATCGACTATGAGAGTGTACACAGCACGTCGGAGGACATGGAGGACGGCGAGATCGTAGAAGCTCAGAAGAGCGGTAGTCCGTCGGGGACGAAGGTTTCGTGATGGTCAAGCAGCGTGGCGCGATGCGAGGTAGCGGTGATCTCTCAAGTAGCATATATTTCGCGGTGAGCGTGTGTTGCCCACTATAATTGGCTGCTTGGTTGTTTTCGGAGCAGCATGTGTATTCTGCGCAGCTATGACTTTGCTACGCTGGCGCGGGATTGATGTGATGTTCACCGGTCGTTGTGAGTCGTGATATATGTGCGTTGTCGATATCCTCGGGTGGTACACGCACGTAAACAGAGCCATTCTATGGAAATACACTAGAAGACTGCGAAACGCGCGGATCCGGATCGTTGTACCCTACGCACCGGTGAAAACGAACCCGTCCAACGATAACTTCTGCTCAAAGGCCGCAGAGCGCATGTAGCGCTCCACCTGCTCACCCGCCTCGTTTGACATGCTCTCCACGCATCGCTGGCTCGCATTTTCCCCACGTACGCGCCACCAAGTGCATGTCTCGCGCACGTTGGCCCGGGGCCACCCGGGCTTGATGCCAGTGCATATGAACTGGGCCAAAGGCACATTTTCAGCAACTCGTCGAGCGGTATTTTGCATACTCCGCTGCCAGCTGGATGGCTCTGGTGTCTTGCCGACTTTGAAGTTGAGTCGCATACATAGGAGGCTGGACTGGGTGACGGCTGGGAGGAGCCAGTCCTATCAGGGGAGACAGTCAGTGTGAGCGTGCGAGATCATTCCCTGCATTCAGACGCACCATCCATAAGGATTGGTCATCCTCAGGCTGTCTGCAATCGAACGTAAGTTCGAGGCACCGTAGGCGCCCCACACTGGGGCGAAGGATCATTCGGAAGAAATCGATCCACCTCAGGTTGCTGGGGCTGTGCGGGTGGTCCTTGTAGGAGAAGTCGAATGATAGACAAACGGGTCTTGCAAACTGCAAGGCGTCGGCGAGTCGACCAACGATCGGATTGGAGGAATCGTGGGTGCGATGCAGGAGGAGTCGACGAATTGGCGCTCTTGTGAAATGTATCAGATCCTCGAACGAAATGGCTACATCCGCCAGAGGGACAGATGCCGGCCACATCCAATTACGGAGAGAGAATTCGAGGAGTTGACATATGCCAAGCATTTCCAGTCTCTGCAAGTTGGGAAATACGTAGAACAACGGACATGCCTCACAATCGGATAGGTGGACCTCGCGTACGGTAGGAAGCTGTCCGAGCTGTCCGAGCACAAGCTGGATGAACGGATCCTGGCCTAGTATTTCGGACATCTGGGGTTTATAACCCTTTAGATGCAGTGTGTGCGCACTGCGGAACAAGGCGAGATGGCTCAGTGCAACGAGGTTCTTGACGACCGAGGTGTCGAAACCGAACGCGAGCGTTACTGTCCTTGGTCGGCTCTGCATCCGCGAGGCTACGTCGAGCGTACGAGATTCCACGTGTGTGAGTGTGACAATTTGCAGGCCTTCTAGCGATACGAGAGCGTCGCCGATGCGTGGTTCCACTTCGAGCAAACGGTCCACGAGGGGGAGAACTAGCACGCGGAGGTTGCGTGTCTCAGCAAGGAGACCTGCCAACTGTTCGAACAATAGCTTGGGCAGCGCTAAGGCCCTTGCTAGGGCTTCATAGTGTATGTGGAGTTCACGAAGCCAGGAGGCACGAGAACGAGGATCGCCTAACATAAATGCGCAGATTTTCGCGAGATGGCCTGATCGAGACGTCTCAACATGCGACAGGACGATACACCTGGCGATGGGGTGGATATGTCGAGACGTGAGGGAAAGACTGCGAGCGTCGTCCAGCTGGACGAGCGATAGGATGATGGACCATACGTCTTCGTTCAACCGCGATGCCTGAGATTGCATTCTGTTATCAATAATAAGCTGCGAGCGATTAGTACAGACGCGAGGCAGCAGAACGCAGCTACGACTGACGTGCACAGCGACAATCCCGTGGTCGTCGTGGATGTGTAGTACCTTGTGTAACGTACCAGTCGCGTGGTAGTCGTGCACTACTATGGCAGCAGTGGCTGAGCCACCGGGATTCGCAACGACCGTCGATCACGAGTGAGATCGTGACTTGCGCATTCAATTTCGAGACATCATGATGCATGTGAGCACAAGTCGTCAATGTAGAACGTCTCGCGATTTCAACAGGATCATGGGTCGGATGCTCCGAGTCGTCGCTCGACTGGGGGCTTGGACTTTTCAACACGACTCGCATCAGTAGTGTTCAGTATCCGGGCAAGTGTGTCGGCGATGACTGCTCCAGACATGAACTGGATTGAAGTACACTACGCACGGTTCAAGTACCATGAATTAACGATGCGCGTCGTCTGTCTCTCAACTCTCGAGACACCCACCAACGCACTGTCTTGCTACCTTCCGACAGCGCACAAGTGAGTCGCATTGCATCTCAATCACCTAGTTCAACTGATATACGCCTCCAAGCCTCACGATGCCAGTTCTCCGCGCCGTGTACCTCCCACGCGATTGCGCGGCTCGACAGGTTTCCAAGCCTCGCTCGCGCCAAGTAACACTGCGTTGGCGCTGTCTTCATGTCGCTCAGCGAGTAGGGTGCGTCACGAGATGGCTAAACACATACCATCTAGGACTCAGCCAAGACGAACCCATCGAGGGTCAACGTCTCCTCAAACTCGGCCGAGCGCATGTAGCGATCGACCAGCGCCCCAGCCTCGTCCGAGATCCGCTCCGCGCGTCGCTCGCCCGTGTCTGTGGACGTGGATATCCGCCACCAGGTGCACTCCCCGAGGACACGAATAAGGAGACCAGACTCGGAGGGCGCGTCGGGGTGTCTGTACCCGGCGACGATGCAGATGTACTGGAGCGAGGGGACGGAGTCTACGAGCATGCGGCGAGCCGCGTCCACCTCCTGCTGGGCACGGTGCGGTAGCTCAGGGGCGCCGGAGCGGGGTGCGCGGTTGAAGTTGAAGTGCAGTTTGACGCAGACGAGAGCGGACGGCACGAGGAAAGGAAGGAGCCACTTCTAGGATCACGGTCAGCGTGGGAGAGCGAGGCGAGAGTGAAGTAGAATAAGTAGACGCACCACGAACGGCAGAGGCCTCTCTGCACGCCGGAAAGACAGTGCCTCGAGCTCGAGGCATCGCAGCCTCCCTTCGGGGCCCAGGTTCGCTGTCAAGAACGATGCCCAGTGTTTCAGCGAGGCGGGCTCTCGAGGGCGACGCACACCAGAGCCGACGGACAGGCAGACGGGTCTCATCGCACGCAGGGGGCCGAATCCATCTCGCCGTGTCCCCGTGTTAACGTCCAGCCGATCCTGGATGTGCAGCGAGCGGACGGTCGCGTTCGTGAAGCCTTTGAGCGCTGCCACTGTCGCGTTGACCTCGACCAGAGGCACGTTCTGCGGCCACGCCCATTGTTCCCAGAACGGGACGTTGATGTCCGTCAAATACAGCGACTGCATGCTGGGGAAGAGGCGGTGCAAGGGGAGGACGCTGCCCCCGCTGCCGAGGCGGACTTTGCGCACGCTCGGATGGCTGCCAAGATCCATGCGAGAGCGGTACAGACGGCCGTCGAGGGGCCCGAGGCAATCAATGTGCACGGTGTGTGCGTTGTCGAGCAGAGGCAGATTGCTCAGCGAGGCGATGTCCCGGCAGTCCGGTGTCCAGTAGAAGAACGGCCTCACGAACTCGAGGGTCACGTCCGAGGGACGACTTGCCATCTTTCTGGCGAGCTCCATTGTGGGACGAGACATGCCGCCTAGCTTGAGGGTGTGGAGATGCCTCAAGGAGATGAGAGCGCGGCCGAAGCGTGGCTCGACTTGGAGGGACCTGTCCATGTCGCAGAGAGACAGAATACGGAGGTTCGGCGCCGCCTCGAGTAGGTTGGCGAGGGAGGTGTGCACCGGCAACGGCTCAGGCTCCTCTGTGACGCGCGAGCAGTATTTCGCGGGGATGGAGACGCAGAGCTCGTGCAACCACCAGGCGCGATTGCGGGGGTCGGCGAGCATGTACGAGCATATTGTCTGTACTTGAGAAAATGTGGATGGCTCCGCGCGAGACAGGACGGCGCGTCGAGAGAGCGGATATATATCGCGACACGTAAGGGACAGACTGCGCGCGTCGTCGAGTTGGGTGAAAGAGAGGATGGCAGACCATACGAGATCGTTCCATTTGTACTGTTGAATGGGATAAGCCATGGAGTTGCAAGTCGTTCCAGCTAATGAAACAGATAGAAAGATTAGTGCGTGTACCGCGAGCACGGCAGTTCAGAGTAAAGTACATACGTAGGGTGGCAAGAACTAGTGTCCCCAGGCAGACGTAGACAATTCCTTCAACCTTCGTGCCTCAGGATATCCTTGTCTGACGAGAGGCCAGGAAGGTAGTACCTCGGGCAGCCTCGGGGTTACCTCTCTGGGAAGGTGTTATGGCATATTTGTGTGCCAGGTCAGTGGGACGGTGGCTACGTGTGGGCGCCTGTGAGCCAACGCATACAACTCTCTGACCTCCGCCGCTCGTTTGAGTTGGTTCCCCTTCACTCTTCCAGCCATGAGCGGTTGTAAGTCTCCCAGAAATACTCACCTTCCTCGAATGCTGACCCGCCGATAGTTCGGTTCCTCAACCTCGTCCGGCCATTCCTCCCTATTCTTCCAGAGGTCTCGTCGCCCGACCGCAAGGTGCGCCCGCATCCTCAGCCTGGAGAACTGACGATGCGACCACCCGCAGGTCCCCTTCAACCAAAAAGTACTATGGACGGCCGTCACGCTCCTCATCTTCTTGGTCTGCTCCCAGGTCCCGCTCTACGGCATCATGTCGTCCGACTCCGCTGACCCCCTCTACTGGATGCGTGTCATCCTCGCCTCCAACCGCGGCACCCTCATGGAGCTCGGTATCACCCCCATCGTTACCTCCGGAATGATCATGCAGCTCCTCGCAGGCGCAAACCTCATCGACGTCGACTTTTCTCTCAAGGACGATCGCGCGCTGTTCAGCGGCGCTCAAAAGTGTGAGTCTTAGCTTCCTTTCGACTGTTTGGGAGGGCGGGAAGTTGTGAGGAGATGCACGAATATCCTGTCTTGCGCTTCCACCTGCTCACGGGCTTTGCACAGTGTTCGCCCTGATTATTTCCCTCGGTCAAGCAACCGTCTACGTGCTCACCGGTCTCTACGGCCAACCCCACGACCTCGGCGCCGGCATCTGCCTCCTCCTCATCATTCAGCTCATCTCCGCCTCGCTCATCGTCATCCTCCTCGACGAGCTCCTCCAGAAGGGCTACGGGCTCGGGTCGGGCATCTCCCTGTTCATCGCCACCAACATTTGCGAGTCCATCGTCTGGAAGGCCTTCTCGCCCACGACGATCAACACCGGGCGCGGCCCCGAGTTCGAGGGCGCGGTCGTCTCGCTCTTCCACCTCCTCTTCACCTGGAACGACAAAGGCCGTGCGCTGCGCGAGGCGTTTTGGCGCGAGCGTCTGCCGAACATCATGAACCTGATTGCGACCGTGGTCGTCTTCGTGGTCGTCATCTACCTCCAGGGCTTCAGGATTGAGATTCCCGTGAAGAGCAACCGTTTCCGCGGCCAGCGCGGCTCGTACCCCGTCAAGCTGTTCTACACGAGCAACATGCCGATCATGCTGGAGAGCGCGCTCACGTCGAACGTTTTCATCGTCTCGCAGATGCTCGCCAGCCGCTTCCCGGACAACTTCCTCGTCAAGCTGCTCGGTATCTGGGAGGTGTGTGTGTCCGCTGTCTGCATTTGACCGCGCCCTGATGCACAAGCATCCGCAGCCGACGGAGGACTCGCACCAGCTCGCGGCCGTGTCGGGCATCGCGTACTACATGTCCCCGCCGCACACGCTCAAGGCGGCCTTCCTCGACCCGATCCACACGGCGGTCTACATCGGCTTCATCGTCACCGCCTGCGCGATCTTCTCCAAGACGTGGATCGAGGTCTCCGGCAGCGGCCCGCGCGACATCGCGAAGCAGCTTAAGGATCAGCAGATGGTGCGTTCCTCCTGTTCTCGTTCCGTTCGCCCAGCCTTCTGACTGACGGCTGCGCAGGTGATGGCGGGCCACCGCGAGGGCTCGATGTACAAGGAGCTCAAGCGCGTCGTGCCCACCGCGGCGGCGCTGGGCGGCGCGATCCTCGGCCTCCTCTCCGTCGCGGCGGATCTCATGGGCGCCATCGGCAGCGGCACGGGTATCCTCATGGCCGTCACGATCATCTACAGCTACTGGGAGATCGGCATGCGGGTGCGTGCTTCTCTCGTCTCCCTCTCTTGTGTATCTCTGACGGTGTTTGTTCGCTGCGCAGGAGGCCGGCGGTCCGGAGATGGCAGCGCTGGGCGATCTGCTGTGAGCGGTGCGTCGGCGCGTCGGCTGTCTGACTGCAGAGGGACATGGACGAGCGGATCTGGGTCTGGCCCGTAAGAGTTATATGTTACGTCGGTGTCAGATTCAATAATGCGATACGACGGGCTGGGCACCGTGCGGTCGGCGGCGGTCGTGTAAAAGAGAAGTTGTCCTCGCTCCTGGTTAGTTATTCAACGCTATGCTATCGCTCGAGGTGTCGTATGGAAGCGTGGGCTCCGCGCTGGTCGTTCTTTCGTGCCAGGGCTCCCTGGGAACGGTTTGTCTACACAGGTCATCCACGAGATGTTACTCGAACCTACATTTGGATCGCGAGATATTCTCCGTTGACGACCTGTGTTCTCATGCATTCTCGAACTTAGATCTGCACTGCTGCATATGTACTACGCACTCGCAGCGTGATCGGTCCATTCCGAATCCGGGTGGCTCAGCCACCGCTGCCGCCACTCCGTCCTCTTCCTTCTTATTCTCCTCCTCCCCCTTCTCTTCCGCCAGCCAACGGTAAATTTCTGGACATAAGTACTCTCAAGGCCCCTCTCTCGCCGCCTGCCCTGTAATATGTACGGTGACTGTGAACCACTGTGCTCTTTGTCTATGTGCTGACCTTTCTTTCTGTTTGACATTGCACGGATACAATCTCGCCACAGCTGGAACAACCTGCGACTCCATCGGCATGTCTCATCCCAATCAGTTCAAGTTGAACGATCTCGTGTGGTCTGTCATCCTGTCTTTCATCCAACCCGATGATGCACGCAGTCTGTCCCTCACGTCTCGCGACATATCCGCTCTCTCGATGCGTCGTCCTGTCTCGCGCGGAACCGTTCACATTTTCTCAAGTACAGACGGTGTGCTCCTACATGCTCGCCGACCCCCGCGACCGCGCCTGGTGGTTGCACCGAGCTCTGCGTCTCCATCCCTGCGACAGACTACGAGCGTGCCGCAGAGGAGCCTGAACGTGAACCGTTGCAGGTGCACACCTTCCTGGCCAACCTACTCGAGGCAGCCCCGAACCTCCGTGTTCTGTCGCTCGGCGACATGGACAGGGCTCTCCAAGTCGAGCCGCGCTTCGGCCGCGCTCTCAGTTCTTTGGCGCACCTCCACACCATCAAGCTCGCCGGTGTGTCTCGTCCCACCTTGGAGTTCGCCAGAAAGATGACGAGTCGCCCCTCGGATGTGACCCTCGAGTTCGTGAGGCCCTTCTCCTCCTGGGTACCGAATTACCTGGATTTCATCTCGCTGAGCAACCTGCCTTTGTTCGACAAGGCATACGCCGTGCAGATTGATTGCCTCGGCCCCTCGCAGGTGATCTGTACCGCTCTGATATGCATCTTAGCAGCCATCCGAGCGTGCGTATAGTCCGCCTTGGCAACGGGGGCAGTATCCTCCCCTTGCACCGGCTGTTCCCTAGTATGCAGTCGCTGTATTTGACGGACATCAATGGCCCGTTATGGGATCAATGCGTGTGGCCGCAGCACATGCCTCTGGTCGAGGTCAATGCGACAGTGGCAGCGCTACGTGGCTTTACGAGCGCGTCCGTCCGCTGGCTGCACATCCAGGATCGGCAGGACGTTAACACGGGGACACGGCGAGATGGATTCGGCCCCCTACGTGCGATGAGACCCGTCTACCTGTCCGTCGGCACTGGTGTGCGTCGGCCTCGAGAGCCCGCCTCGCTGAAACACTGGGCGCAGTTCTTGAAAGCGAACCTGGGCCCCGAAGGGAGGCTGCGATACCTCGAGCTCGAGGCACTGTCTTTCCGGCGTGCAGAGAGGCCTCTGCCGTTCGTGGTGCGTCTACTCATCCTTCACCCTCGCCTCGCTGACCACGATCATAGAAGTGGCTCATTCCCCTCCTCGCGCCGTCTGCTATCGTGTGCGTCAAAGTGCACTTCAACTTCGACCGCGCACCCCGCTTCGGCTCCCCGGGGTTGCCGCCCCAGGCGCAGCGGGACGAGGTGGACGCAGCCCGCTGCAGGCTGATCCATTTCGTCCCTTCGCTTCGATACATCTGCACCGTTGCCGGGTACAGGCCCCATGACGCGTCTACCGAGTCTAGTCTCCGGATTCGTGTCCTCGGGGAGTGCACCTGGTGGCGGATAACCACGTCCGCAGACACAGGCGAGCGATGCGCGGAGTGGATCTCGGACGAGGCTGGGGCGCGGGTCGATCGCTACATGCGCTCGGCCGAGTTTGAGGAGACGTTAAGCCTGGATGGGTTCGTCTTGGCTGAGTCCTAGATGGTCTGTGCTTCACTGCCCTCTCATGTGTCCCGTACCGCGGTCTCGTCTCGTCGGTGAGCATCTTATAATATCAGAGACAGACGACGCGCCGTCGTCGCAATATCATATAAAGTGATGGAGCATACATGGTCATGTCGAGGGCTTCCGGATCGAAATCCCTGTGAAGAGCAACCGCTTCCGCGGTCAGCGTCGTATCCTGTCAAGCTGTTCTCCACCGATCATGTGCGATCCTCGGCCTCCTCTTCGTCGCGGCGGACCTCGCAAGAGTCGAATATGTTACTTCGGTGTCGGATTAATGCGAGACGACGACGGGCTGGGCTCGTGCGGTCGGCGGCTGTCGTGTAAAAGAGAAGTTGTCCTCGCTCCCGGTACTGGGCGCTGTTTCATGGGGTTCGTTGAGATCGCATTGTCCACTCAGCTTACCTTCGCGAGGCGTTCAGTGGTTTGAAGGAGTGCTGAATGTGGAGGGGGTATCATTTCCGGCACAGCCTCCCAGTGGGAGTCCCAGAGCTTGGTTGTTTGACGTGTCTGCGTGTGCGTGTGCGAAAGGATGGGGAAGGTAGTGCATTTTGTGCGGATCCGTTGGCGGCGGTAGCGGTGTAGCGTAGCATAAGTACCGCCGTCGTTGGTCAACTTAGTTGCAGCTCAATTCTACCGGAACCACTCGAATCTCGGCCTGTGTTCACACGTCTTCTTGAACTTGAATCTGCATGCGCATTGCGCAAGTGATCTCTACCCTTAAGAGACGACAAACGTCTATTGTGCTCTCGCTCGCAGCGTGATCGGTCGATCCGAATCGGTGTGGCTCAGCCACCGCCGCTACCTTACTTGTAAGTACTGCCACCACGCGGCCGATCCAGCACACAAGGTCCTATACAGCCACTCACGACGACCACTGGGTTGTCGCCACACACGTCAGTCGTACCTGCGTTCTGTTGTCCCGCCTCTGTACTAATCGCGCGTAGCATCAGAATGCAATCTCAGGCACCGCGGTTGAACCAAGACGTATGGTCCATCATCCTATCGCTCGTCCATCTGGACGACGCTCGCAGTCTTTCCCTCACGTCTCGACATATCCACCCCATCGCCAGATGCGTCGTCCTGTCGCGTGCTGAGACGTCTCGACCAGGCCATTTCGCGAAGATCTGCGCCTTCATGCTAGGCGATCCTCGGTCTCGTGCCTCCTGGCTTCGTGAACTCCACATACACTATAGAGCCCTGAGAAATGAGCGCGTGGATGCGCGGCCCAAAAGCCTGTCCAAGCCGCTGTGTGAACAGTTGGCAGGTCTCCTTGGTTCGGCACGAAACCTTCGTGTCCTAGCTCTTACTCTCACGCATGATTTGCTCGAAGTGGAACCACGCATCGGCGACGCTCTCGTATCGTTGGAGGGCCTGAAGGTTATTCAACTCAGAAACATACCATCTCATGCACTCCACGTAGTAAGCCAGATGAAGAGCCGACCAACAACAGTGGTGCTCTCGTTTGACCTACGATCCTCGGTGCTTGGCAACCTCGTCGCTCTGAGCCACTTCGACTTATTCCGCGACGTGCACACCGTGGAGCTGAATAGCCATCCAGACTTGGATAGGGATTCATCTGCCCAGTTTCCCCTTGGGCAGCTTGGACAGCTGCCTGCTGTGCGTGAGGTCCGTCTGACTAGTCGCGAGGCATTGCCCGTGTTCCATGTCTTCCCAACATGCATACACTGCGCATGCATGCCTTCAAGTTCACTCCGCAAAAATGGATGTGGCCAGCATCTGTGCCCCTTCTGGACGTTACTGTCTCATTTCAGGAGCTGGTCCATTTCACGACGGCGCTGATTCGTCGACTCTACCTGTATTGCTATGCTTCATCTGATCATATCCTTGATCGACTCGCCAGCACCTTGCAATCTACAAGACCCATTTGTCTATCATGCACCTTTTTCCGCGACATGCAAAGCCCAGGCAGCCTCAGTAACTGGGCTGGTTTGTTCCAAACCGTCCTTTGCCCCCAGGGGCGCCTGCGGTACTTCGAAGTCACGTTTGATTGTACATGTGACAACCAGTGCCCATTGCTGTGGACGGTGCGTCCGAGTACAGTGAACCATCTCACCCGCTCACACAAGGATTCCCCTGTTAGGAATGGTTTCTCCCGGCCACCGGCCGGTCCAACCGCGACTCCAGCCTCCTATGTATGCGACTCAACTTCAGAGTCGACCGGGCGTCAGCAACTCTGCGATCCGAACGACCTTTGACCATGCATGATGCCGCTCAACGAGTGGCGCAACATGTATCTTCGGTCCAGTTCATATGCATTACCATGGAGCCCACGTCCTCTGCAGAACAGGAACTCAAGGAGTTCACTTGGTGGCGCGTGCATATGGATGCAGGCCAACGAAGCGTGGAGAGTATATCGAACGAGGCTGGCGGGCGGGTGAAGGGATACATGCGCTCTGCAGACTTCGAGCGGAAGCTATCATTGGACGGGTTCGTTCTCAGTGGTACGTAGGGCGGGATTACTGGAGAAGGCCGCGGCGGAGGCGGGCGGGCAGCTGAAGGCCGCGGCGGAGCAGGCGAAGGAGGGTGCGACGGAGGGGGTGCAGAAGGTGCGTAGGCTGGCGGAGGCGGTTGAACGGAAGACGGAGGAGTGCGGGAGGGAGTCTAAGGGGTGGTGCGACTGCATGTGAGCTGCTTCATGTCTGAGCGCGTCGCGTAAGCGTGACCTTAACAATTTAACGGTCATGCTACTCTCCAGACGACGGTGTGCCGAGCCATGGGATGGATGTTTTGAGACAGACTATTGTGCACGTCGTCGCCATGTGAAATGAACTAATGGTAGATCGTACGTAGTCGTTCAGAGTGTGGTTCAATCGAGTTCGCTTTTCAGACTGTGTGACTGCAGCAATCGCCGCTGACAAACTTGTAAGTAGGAGCGGTTTTCTGGTAACAGGGTGCTCGCTCACAAAACACGAGTGATGTAAGTCATTCGTATAATTTTTTGGACCAACAACTTAAAGACGACGCTCAGCTTGCGGGTCGCCGGCGGCCGGGCGTCCGACGCACAACGCGATTATGCACTGCACATCAAATTGAATGGTATCGACCTCGCACCTATCAAATGGGGAGGAGCCTAAGTACAGGTTGTATTGCCACGTAGTCTCAAGGCAGCATAATTGTGTATGATCCCACAATATATATTTGTGTAGACGGGCGGCAAAGGGTTGAGGCAGAGACGCGTCTGTGGCGTGACCCGGACGCGTTCACAGGTGAGACGCGCAGCTTCGTCCACCACCACCATCATCCGTCGCGTACCGCGCCCTCACGCGTCAAAGCATCATTGACTGACTTTATATGCTCTAGTGAGCCAGGAATACATGAAGCGAGTGCTCGAATTGGCCCGCGACGACGGCGAGCACGACACGAACGTCTTCCCCTGCAAACGGCTCCGGCAGCTCCAGTCCGCCCTCGGCCAGCGGTACGAGAAGCGGTTCGTCCCTTCGTACCCCTTCGGCGCTGTCCTCGAAAGCAACACCGACGCGCACGACCTCCCCCACCCGGCCACCGTGCACGCGAGCTCTGGAGACGCAAAGGCCGGCCTCGGATGGGCGACTGACGTGGCAGTAGAAGGCGTAGGGACTTCGAGGTGCGTCGCTATTCTTCTGGACGCGCCGGTGTTGCTGTGCTAACGTATTCCAGCTTGGCAGAGTCCCCTTTCATGCGGACGGCGACGAGCCGGCTGCTCCCCGCACGGTGGGAGGACTCGTACTCGCTCTTCGATTGCAACCTTCCCACGCCTGTTCAGAGCACGTACCCAGCGCACGCACAATAAGTATCACCAGTCCTGATACGACCAAACATGATGTCGTAGCGGATGGTATAGTAAATAGCAAGCACTAGTACTGGTGAATTCGAACGCTAGGTGATGAGGCACAGTATCAGCCAGGCGTGATTTGGTGCAATGGGGGCGCGTCGCGGACATGTGACTGGCATTCACTCTACCCTGGGTCTACCACGGGGACTGAAGAGAAGCTCTGTAACCTATGTCGTACGTATATACGTATAATGTGTATGGGATCGACGAGTACTGATCAGATACCATACATGGCCTCCAAATCTGTCATTCAACACCAATACAGCACGAATTCGTTCAGGGACAACGTCTGCTCAAACTCTACGGAGCGAAGACACCTGTCCGCCCGCTCGCCGGTCTCGACGATATACTCTCGACGCATCGCTCGTGCCCGGACATCCGCCACCAAGTACACAACCACCTGCGTCGCGATCGCGTGTCCCCACAGTGGTGGGTATGTACTGCAACGAAAGAACGTGGGGGGGAGTCTTCGTCGGACCCCATCTAGCGCATTCGTGCGGGCCGTTTCCAGGGATGGTCGAAGGCAGTAAGCCCGAACTCGGAGTCTAGCCTATCACAGGCTGGATGAAACTCTGACACGGAGACGAGCCATTTCTGGAGTATGAGATCAGCTTGCACAAAAGACGTGTCGCCCAGGTTAGCGGCGACGTCGAGCGGCGGCGCCGACGCTGGCTCGCCAGCCGAACTCGCGTATCCCGTCGACTCGTGACGTTCGTAGTGTGCGCATGAGGCGCATGATGGGAGCGCGCCACGGCCGTCAACGTGGACCTCGCGTACTGCACGGTATTGACCGGCTCCGAGAAAGTCCGAGGGACCCTCGAACCAAACGAAGGTCCCACAGGTGCACTGTACGCGCGTTGCCGAGCAGGGGAGGACGGCTGGGCGAGATGAGATATTCAGGAAACGAGGAGGGCGAGGGAAGCCAAGCACCACCTCCCGAGGACGGCTCACTGGCAACCTCCGGCGCGCGCGACGACAGGCTGCGGAGATCCACGCAGCAGAGCCGCTCTAACGAGGTGAGCGGGTGGCGGTGCTTGAGTCCGCCTCGAGCAGCTCCTGCACGCGCGGCAGGGCTAGCACGTGGAGATGTCACCGAGGAGCCCTGCCAGCAGTGC